>NC_046167.1:28164885-28184351 GCF_011064425.1 Rattus rattus | reverse complement strand
AGAAATACTCAAGTTAATAAAAAGAATGAAAAGGAGTACCCCACAGAGTTGAAGGTGAAGCACCTGAGGAAGAAGCATTGCCCCTGAAGACACTCAAGTGAAGATGAAGGGAGGATGCTCATCTATGAGAAAAGAAGGCAAAGCAGTAAGATCACGAGGAAAAGTGAGACAGATACTAGATTGAGATTCAAGATGGCTAGGACCTCGAATGAACAGCTGGAAAGGGTCAATGTGCCTGCCAACCAAATTGGCGTTTGTCAGCAGAACTGCTGGTGTATCCATGGCGTGTTTAAAGGTAAGCGCAGGTGCTGTGTAGGCTCCTTGCCTTCAGCAGATCCTTAATGGTAACTTTTGAAAGGGTTTCAAGGAAGTAGCCTGAAGCCATTACGTTGAAGATTAGAATCCAATATGAATGTGGGGCACCCCAATCTTTTTTTTGAAGTCAGCAACATCTACAAGGAGGGTATGGGCATCCAATAAAGTGATTTCCATTCCTGTCTCGGTAACTTGGATACTACTACATGGGAGGTATTCCAATTCTATGAGATTCTATACAAGGAAGCAAATACCTTCCCTTGTGGCTAATTCAAATATCTTTCCCCATTAGAGGTGGAATGAGAAAAAGATAGCTCATTTTGTAGAAGGTGGAGTCAAAGCCAAGAAATAAAGGAGTACCAGTAAATAGGCTCATTAGACAGATCACATGAGGTCAACAGGCTTGCAACGGACTGTTAATAAACAGTCACAGCCAGCAAAAAAAATTTAAAAATCAATAAAAATAAAATTTAATTCCATGAAGCTGTTTAAAAAAACAAAGAGAAAAGAACGGCTTCCTGTAACTTCTTTACTAAAATTTCGCCCCACAGTAACAGAACCTAGCAGATATTTACTACCTAAGTAAATAAAATTGGTTATTTTAAAAGGAAAGAAAAGAAAACAACTCTCCTTAATGGAGAATAGAGTGAAAGTTGAGAGAAGGCAGCTAAGAGAAGATTGTTAGTGTACAGTCGAAGTTTATCTTTGTTCCATCTCCGACAACCTCCCGCTTGAGGGGTGCACCTGCTGATGGTAACTTAGTGCTCTCCCAGGAAATTTTGACCAAAATGGTGAATGGGCAGCAAGGAACATCCTGGTTAGACTTTAGCCATCACCTAGTTTCCTGAAACTTGAGAGACATTACTGACCAGAGTGTGCCTGTTGGGGAAATGGGCAAGGGCAAGGTGGTGGGAGCTGCAGAATGGGATCAACATCTGAGCTCTTCTTTACCCTTGAATGTTACAGACTGAGGACCGCTCAGCCTTTGTCAGTGCCATGACATATATTTCTCAGAAATCAGAGCAGACAGACTATTAGTAAAACGGCTCAGAGAAAAGCCAGAGCAGCCTAAGTAGCAAAAGGCACCCCTGAGAACAAAAATGCAAACAAAGAGAAAAAACAAACAGAGCCTCCTGGCCTTCACCTGCCTCCACCTCGGGTAAGCACCTTGCAAAGAATGGGACAGACTTCCAGTGAGGGTTTATGAACATGGTGTTCCCACCAGCCCACAGGATATTCACACAGTAGGGAAGAAATTAGTCCTTTTTACGGCCCTAGAGGTGTTTCCCCACAAGGACAATCTGCTGCCTATAGTTCTGCTGGTATGCTAGTAGAAAGGAAATTAAGGATCAGTGGCAGGAAAGGAAAGGGCCTTTACCAGCTATGTTTAATTGTATATCAAGCAACATTGTTCGAAAGTTTCCCACATGGAGACAATGTTATTTATAGAGAGCATACTTGCTATATGTTAAAACAGCAATAAACCACAAAGGCCCGAGGTTTTCAAGGTTTCACAAGACTTTTGCTTAATAATAAAAATGACCCTTTTCCTATGAACCTTAAATTAGATAACTTATCAGCCATAATCCTATCCCTAATTACCTTTTTGAAGCAGAAGGAGCCCACCATCCCATTTAAACCTGAGTGACGCTCAGAGATAGTGGAATTGAGAACCCGCTAAACCATGTGTGTCTTCCTTGTAAACACAACAAAGAGTACTTCTTCCTTGAGATGCTCATAAACCCTGCCTTTGGTGTCAATCTTATTTATCCAGTAGATCCTGGATTTAAACTTGTATCAGTCCCCCTCTCCTCTCAGTACCCTCACACAGATCTTTTCCATTTTCTCCTCCCCATTTGTCTGGAGGGAAGGCACTCCTAGTTATAAACCCACACAAAATAGAAAGCTCATTAGTATCCTCTCCATTGAGAGGTGGACATGAGTCAATACATTCCCAGGGGGAAATAGAATCCACAGGCAGGGCCAGGCTCCAGGTCCAGTCGTTAGGGACCCAGGGAAACCAAGCACAGAGCCTAGGGTCCAGCTTTTTGTGCATGCTTTTTTGGTGGTCCAGGTTATTGACTCTATTGGTCTTCCTGGGGTCCCTCTTGCCCTCCTGGATTCAATCCTTTCTCCCAACTCCCCACACATGACCCCAGAGCTCACCCTTTTCTATTCCCATTATTATTGGGTCTGTCTTTTTCATAGTCCCAATTTATCATGATGTTTTGTGTTAAAACATTTTTAAATTTGGCATTTTCTTTATCTGATGTAGCATTTTTTTCTCTGTATCTTCTATGCCTGAGACTCTCCTCCTTCTCCTGTGTTCTGTGATGGTGCCTCATATCTGTAGTTCCTGTTCTCATCCTAGGTTTTTCCGCCTCCAGGATTCCTTCGTGTGTGTTTTCTTTCTCACCTCTGTACCCATTTTCAGGTCTTGAACAGTTTATTCATTTTCTTCTACAGATTTGATTCTATTTTCCTGCATTCTTTTTTCTGTAGTTTTTCTATATTTATTTATTACTTTTTTTTGTCTATCTTTATTAACTTGGGTATTTTTATTGACATTTCAATTGTATTTATTACTTCCTTAAAAGCATGTTTGATTGTATGTTACTGTATTTCATTAAAGGATTTATTCATTTCTTTAAAGGTCTCTGTCATCATCATAAGATTAGATTTAAGGTCATTTTTTTTTGCAACTCAGGTATTTGGATATTCAGGTCTTTGGTATACGAGGAGAGCTGGGTCGCCATACAGCCCTGGCTTTTTAGTTCATTGTGTTCTTATACCACTGGCCTTTTAGCTATTTGTTTTTCCGGAGGGTTACTGGCCTGATGGTCTCTGATAGGTCTAGGCCTCTAGGCACTAGGATAACTTCAACTTGCTCCATAGTCATCCTCATCCGATTTACCTGCTGTCATAAGAGATTGTGACTGACTCTTTTAGACTCCACTGAGACTTTCTATACACTTAAAGATTATTTTTAAATTATATGTCTGTGAATGTGTGCTTATTAGTGCAGGTTCCCTGGCGAGAAGAGGTCATACACGCTTACAGCCAGTGAAGGATAGACAGTTGTACACCACCCAGACAAGCTGCTGAGAACCATATTGAGGTCCTATGAAAAAAACACAGAGTGCTCCCCAACACTGAGTAATCTCTCAAGCCCTTTGTAATCATTTTTTACATGGTGACAAACATGTTCTTAAAAGAGAAGTGGAAGGAGAAGACCCAGTTGAAGCACGAGTATTAAGCTACTGCTCACCACAGTAAGGTGGGTGGACCCCTGCCCAACTTATGTTGAGCACAGAGACCCAGGAACCATCCTACTGGATGAAGTCAGAGCAGTTTTCTGGGCTTCTCTTGCCATAAGGCAACCATGGAAGGCAGCCATTCTGCCTCATACCACACATCATCCTTGACTCCTAATCTGCCCTCTTTCCTGTCATTCGCACAAATATTCCCAAGTGTAAATTGGCCCTGCACTCTGATGACATTGCTCATGAAGGCTGCCTTAGAGCTGGCTGGAGTCTCCTGTATCCTGTGAGGTGTCTGGAGCCGCCTGTGCTGCCCTGGTTCCCAACAAGGAAGAAAAGGAGGCTACAGATGAATTGCCTAACTCTTTAAAAATTCAGGTCTACCTTATGCTGGAGTGCTGGAGGCCAGGCCCACTGACTTTCCCCCCTTTCCCTGTCCAACCTAGCCTTTTCTTCCTTCCTACCTTCCTTCCTTCCTACCTTCCTCCCTCCCTCCCTTTCTTTCTTTTTTCTTTCTTTCTTTCTTTTTCTTTCTTTCTTTTCCCCTCCCTCCCTCCTTCTCTCTCTCTCTTTCTCTCTCTCTCTCTCTCTCTCTCTCTCTCTTTCTTTTTTCTTTCTTTCTCTCTTTTTGCAGTAAACCACAGGTCCAGTACAAATGGAGAGATTAAGGTAAGCACCAAGTATACCCCCACAAATCACAAAGAATTAATCACTCATTAGGGCTTTGATACCCAAGAGTGTGATAGACCCAGGAGTTTGCAGGTATACCTCCACAGGCATGCTCAGGACCGCTGTCCAACAGGACTTAGTGTTATATTCCCCAAAGTCACAAGACCTCATGGGTGACCTGGGAATTCTAGCAGCATCAGATTCTTTCTTCAAAGTACACTCATACTCCTATGAGAGCAGATTTTGGATAGCACTTGGTGTGGCCTAGAGGGGACTTCAGGGCAGTGCAGTATCAGAAAAATCTCTCTGCATTCCCTAAGCTTACTTTAATTCATGCCCCATCACACCATGTGCCCAGTAGCTGGAGGGAGCCTACTGATTTGAGATTCAGGAACAAGAGTTGTTGGCTCAAGCCCTGGGGAGACCAAGCTCAGCCTCAGGAAACACTGGCAAAAGCACTCTGCCTGCTTCTGGACCTCACCTCTCCTGAGCACGAAGTTCATGTTCTCCTGACTTTTATTTTCTTCTATTAAATCTGGGTATGGTATAAGATTAATTTCATAAGCCCTTCATTTTCCTAGCAAATCAATTTTCCTACTGTGTAAAAATACTGCTTTGACAGACCTCGCACCAGCATAGGTGTCTGAGAATGCTCTATGCGAGATCTCCCACTCCTTGCCGCCCAGTCACCTACTCTCTTTTCTGCTAACCTTATTCTCTGAAGAACTATCCATTCTGAACCCCAACATCTGAGCTGTCTGGACACCTGAGACCTGTGTTCTCATCCTCCTCCATCTACATCTCACTCTGACGTGACTCCAGGACACTACCATGCCACCTCTGTTTCTAGGATCCACACCCTGCCAGATACAGTCTCCCATCTCCCGAGTGACAACTACGGCCTCCCCACTGAGCATCTCTTAAGAAGATATCTGAGCAGAGTCTGCAAGTCCTGGGCCTGGTCACAGGAATCAGAGAGACCAGACAGTCAATGACAGCACCAGAAGAACTGGCCCTGGGAAGGAGGAGGCCAAGTGGGATGGCTGCCCGTGGTTCCTGGATCCTTGTAGAGCTCCAGGCTGAGCAGGTTCAGAGTTTATGGAGTTTGAACCTGGCTCACTGGGAAAAGACACTAAAGCATAAAATCTTTTCTGTGTGTTCTATGCCAGACAGATAGGAGGCAGGCAGCAAGACTGAATGGGACCAGGTTGAAGCCAGTAGCAGGAGGACACAGTCAGACTGTCCAGCTGTCCTGAACTCTCCCACTCGGACAACTCTATGGGAGAGAAACAAACTCTTCAGCTCTGAAGCACATGTCCATCTGCTTGTAGCAGGATACATCTGTGAACTGTTTGGAATCCACCGCAAAATGTGACCTCAACATCCGGCTCTAGTCCTATTGGTCTATCTATACTATGTGTCAAGTTTCTCCACCCTTCATCCTTAATTCACCGGGCTACTACTCTTCTGGTTGTAATATATAAATACTTGAGTAAATCTGTGAAACCGACACAGATCACATTGGAATTCTCATGAGCTCCAAGCCTATTCCACCCCAGTACAATTACTTTGTCCCTAAAACACAAAGTCTGTGTATGCTGGCTGAGAGGAATTTCCAGCCGTCATCCTCCCAGGCAAACGTTTCCAGACCAATGTCTAACAAGCTGCAAAGCCTGGAGCTGCTCTGCCCGCCCAATGTGCTGCCCTCCTCTGCTTTCTTCTACCCTTCTCATTGTTCTGCACACTCACGTTCAATGTTGGCTGAAGACCTGAGTGCATTCAGAAACCCCAGAGCTTGGTGAGGTGCACCTGACTGTGTGTCCTGTGGTGGAGTTTCCGAGGAGGATTTCCTGCTGAGGGAATGCCCACACTGGGTGTGCAGAGCACTATCCCATTGGTCTGGACAGAAGCACAGAAAAAAGTCAGCCAAGTTCCCTGATTCGCTTCTGCTTCCTGACTCTGTGGGGGGTGTGAACTGCCCAACTGCACCTTGCCCTCTCTGCCCTCCCAGACCTCCTCACTCTTCTTGCCCTTCTTGCCCTGGTGAACTAAGCCTCTGAAGCTGAGAGCCAAGATGATTTTCCTTCCTTTGCTTCTGACAAGTCCCTGCTGACAGCAATCATGATGCCAACTTGAGCAACACTGACAACTGTACACACTCTTGTGTCTTTCAGTCCATGAACCGTCTAACACAGGATCTCTTTATTTTCATTTCCCCAAATTCTTTGTGAAATGTTGATTTTCACTGTGTATATTTTCAGTATACTCTTTTGTACATCTTACTGATACCAATTCTAATTTCAGTTGTAGCTCATTCATGCATAAAGATATAGATGCAGATTTTATCCATAATTCACGTATGACGTGGGATTCCCTCATTACCTCTAATGAGACCATATGGTGGCTCACTGTTTTCCAAATCTAATTAATCTGTGACCTGTGAGGACACTTTCCATTGCTGTTCATGTATGGATACACAAGAATCTTCAGCATGTTGTATTTTCTTTGTTATGTTGTGACAGCCAGTCCACTGCTACTACTAGTTCATCTCCTGCTGTTAGACTGACACATGCTCACTTCCTGTATCACCAGAAAGCTTAACTCTACCTGAGTCAGGAGGGGGGGTCTCTCAGCTGACTTCCTGCACAACAGGACTACTACAGCAAATCTCACCCTTCACATCCCTTCTTGAAGCTAAACTCCCATGCCATAATGCAGACTCTCTGAAGTGCAGAGGCTGGCTCCTAGAGAGCTGAGACTCGTCTGACTTTTCACCAAGAATAATCTCATAGAGACTGATGAGCAGAGTCCCCTTCGTTCCTAAAAAGCTGTAGTGAGCAGATCTGTGACCACTAAGAGGTCCTGCATAACCTGATTGGCCCCAATAGATAGACTAGCACCTTACCTGCCCAAGATTACACATGTTGGACAGCAATCAGTGGTAGTCATCAATGTTATTGTCTTGTGGAGAAACAAGAACATGTTGGGAGCAGTTAGCTGGTTTCCAGGTCATATCCAGAAACACAGGAAGAAATATAAATAAAACCTTGGCATTGCCTTCAAGTGAAAATTTCTGGTTTCGTTAGTAAAGGAGCCCGGCTCAGCGCTCTGGTTCTATCTTAAAGGAAGCTGAAGGGGAATGAGTCAGCAGTGGTAAGACTTGGTCTTATGAGAGATTTGGGTGGCTTTCTATAATTTTACCTATCTTGACTTTAAGTTACTGAAGCCAGAAACTGTGGGCCTCTGGACCTACTGAAGCTTGTTGCTGAAAGGGGGTAAGGAGGAGAATTAGGTAAAGGATTCATTACTAATGCTCCCTTCTCTGGCCAGGCAGCTAGGAGCCCCTCATTGACTTAGGTGGTTAACTCTTTGTAAACCAGAAAAGAAAGAGTTACATAGAAAACACATACACTGAATGAAAGAGAAAACGACTACACCACCTTTTATCACTTTCAGTTTTTTATAGGTTTTAGACAAAAAAAAGTTCTCTATGTAAAAAAGAATTACCTTATAGATAAAATGTTACAATGAAAGAAATTGAAATCCCTAACAAAGGCAAATGTGCACAGACACATATTCATACACAGTCTGGCCAGGTGGAGCCACCTGTCTCATCAACGCCACAAGTGTTCACGCATGCTTACATACATACATACATACATACATACATACATACATACATACATACTTGGATGGATGAATGAACAGACAGATGGATGGATGGAGGGAGGGAGGGAGGAATGGAGCAGAGACCCCCAAGTCACCAACCTTATTTCTTGTATTTGGCCTTGTTACACCTTCCTAGACAAAAGTTCTTAGAAAATTACTTCAGAGATAAAATGTTATATAAATTGGGCGTTACAGAGGGATGTTGACATTAAGTTCAAGGCAGTGTTTCATCCTATTATGTTCATTATGTGTTCACAGAAATTTTCACACGCCTTGCTTATCATAGTGTACATCTATAGCTTCATCCTTGAACCAAAAGATTTTTCCTTGAACACGAATGTGTCCCAAGTCTGTTTCTCTTTTTAGTGTAATTACTAAAGCGCACTGTATTTTATTAAGTAGCTTTTGCTATTATGAGGAATGGGCACATTCTATTCTTGATTCTGATTTTATTACATCTTTCTAGCAAAACAACTAAGACCATCTCTTAATACTTTATTTCTAAACCTATTTGAATCAAATCAGAAATTCTATAGAATAATTAAATCACCTGAACAGCCTTAATTCATAAAAGTTCATCTTCATGTTGATCTACAGGAAATCTGCTCAAATGGAAGGGCTGATGCTCAGGGGTTATTATATTAATTTTAATGATGACAGGAAAGACATCAGCTGAAAGAAACAATCCTGAGATGAAGTCCTTTTGGACCTTGCCTCATAGAGCTCACCCATCACAGACCAGGCAACATTGGTGGGCCACCTCCAGGTAGGCCACCTGCTAGCCTTTGCCTATCCTAGATGGCTCCTGACACTTTAAAGCCTCAGTTGTGTCATGTGATGCTTTTCTGGAAACTGTCTTATGAGAGGATGTGTTTGCTGAAGCAGACACATGGCAGGATATTTTGCAGAGAACTGACTCATATTGTGTTCCAGTGTTCCTGGAAGCTGCCTGGAGAAAGGGTGTGTGATGTTTTTGCTAGAGTGGATGCTTGAGAGAACCATGACATTTGGAAAGTGTACAATTAGCCCAACAGACAGAGGATGATGCTGTGTGGTATTGATTCGTTGGGCTTTCCTGATCCTGGACTTCGATGCTGAAGCTGTGGCACTGGTTCACCTCACCTACTTCATGGATCGTCATTTGTCATGACGTCATAAAAATGCACCAAAGAACTTCAGATGGTGTCTGGCAGCTTCCTGCTGCTTCCATGAACTCTGGTCGATTGGGAGAGCCTCTGTTTCTTCTGGATTGAGCTGCCATTGCTGATTTGTGAATGGTGTTTGTCAGAGGTCTGAGTTACCACTGCTGACTTATGGGAACTAAACTACTGATATCCTGGCCACATAGATCGGATTTGCCCCCAAAGAACTATTTCTAACTAGATCTACATCCCTTTTTGCCCCATTAACCTTCCCTTTCCACTGCTTCTGGTGAGTGGTGAGCCTTCAGAAGGGAAGTTAAAGCATTTACGTACACTTAGTAAAGTTCTGAAAAATATAAGCCTACATGGTCCACCAACATGGAAGTTAACCATTCCTTCAAGAAAATCAAAATGGTTTAAACACTGTATCATGAAACGCCCTCTTCAGACCCGGACATAGTACTGCTACTCAGTTTCAGGAGCCTGAAATGAAAACAGAAACCACTTTCAAGGACACCTGGTCAGTCTGACCTCAGAGCACTTAACCTTAGCCATTAGAAGCCCAGCAAAGTGCAGTCAGCCTCAACTACCTGTATTTCTAGCACCAATCTCAGGCATAGACCTGATCTCTGTCAAAGCAGTCACTTTCACCTCCCATCCTCCAAGATGGTCTCTCTCCATGGAACCTCTCACAGGAGCAGTGTGGTCTCCCTGGTAGACTGGTTATGCCCAGTACAAGCCAGCTGAGTGGACACCATAACCACAAGTAATCAACAAAAAAGGAGTAATAACAATTTATTAAAACAAATACTAAAAAGAAACAAAACATAAGAATAACCACAGAAGTAAAAAGGCCATTTCTCAGGGGGAGGTGAGGGCTGGCTGTGGGGCAAGGGA
This sequence comes from Rattus rattus, assembly GCF_011064425.1. NCBI lineage: Eukaryota > Metazoa > Chordata > Mammalia > Rodentia > Muridae > Rattus > Rattus rattus. The sequence goes on along the minus strand of NC_046167.1, from coordinate 28,174,399 downwards.
AGTTGCTATACTGAAATCAGGGAATGGTTCTGCCAGTACATCAGACAGGTGCTGTCTGCAGAGCAGATATAAGAGACCCCACAGGTGATAATGACAGGGTCATTCTCTAAGGAGATAGAACAAGGTCGAGAAGGGGAGAAGATGCATGAAAGTTCATTGTGTCGGCTGACACGGTGAGACACAGGCTCCACAGCTGCTAGCAGGTATGCTGGCTGGGCTGCTGCTGTCCCATCTAGTCCCAAGAGATGACCTTTATGGTGGATTCTAGGGTCTCTGTGTCTTGCAAATAATCTGGTTCCGACTGCACGTCCCCTGAGGGAAACCAGGCTTCGATCTCTAAATCCCCAGAGGTGTAGCTCCTCACTTCTACAGATGAAGACAAATCTTCAGCCGATGAAGTCTTGTAGAGAAGGGTAACGGGCATTGAAACTGCAAGAGAAGATCCCCAAGATGAGACTTCCTCTCAGCCTTTCCAAAGACAGAGGAGACCATGTCTGCTGGGGATCTCAACTCTGTCCTACAAAAGGTCATGTGCCCAGGCCAGGGTCAAGCGATAGCTTCTGCAAACAGGAGCCTGTCAGCCTCAGCACACCAAGTACAGAACCTCACACACAGGGTCTCAAACACCTACCTGAGTCTTCGTCTTTTCCCTCTGACTCATTGGACTCTTGCCGCAACTCCTTGAGGAGCATATGGACACGGACATTCAGATCGGAGGAGGGCATGTTCACACTCAAGTAGGTCTTCAGCTTTTTCAGAATGGTCTGACTAAACTCCTCAGGGTATTGGTCTATCCATGTGTCCAGGAAACAACAGAGTGCTGGGGAGAGGGATACACACAGGCTATGACCAGGCCTTTCCTTCTACAACCCTCCCATGGCTTCTGCCTGTAGTAAGGACTGCAAGGAAGAGATCCAGCCCTATGCAGATGAGAACGGTGGGCAGAGCTGTGAGGTCCTAGTGAGCAGGGAACCTCACACACCTCATTGTCAACCTCTAGTGGAGAACAGCTGAACAAGCCTCCTGGCATGGCCTGGTATGTGAGTAGAGTCTCACAGCAGCACTTGAGGCCCCAGGCTTCCCCATCTCACCACTGGGAAGAACCAAGCCCATGCAATTCTCATCCTGCAGGCACTGCTTGGACCACGCTGTGGTACTAGAACCCAGGAGAAGAACCAGACCAAAACATTGGCCATCCTTGCCCTAGGAACCCAAATGCCCCACACTGGAGACCCAAATCCTTCCTCTTTCTACAAAGCCCACTTACCTCTTTATTTGTTCATCCTCTTCACGATCCAGGTAGAAGTAGGCAAACCTAGAGGACACCAGAACACATGTCACCTGTAAAATCCCAGGTCCCCACCGAAAAGACATCAGAGGCAGGTGGCTACTAGACAAAAATCAAAATTCAGAACGTGGAAGTTCTGTCTGCTCTCAGAATTATTAGTTCAGCTACATACAGTAGGTGCTTCAAAGATGCTTGTGCAGTGGGGGAGCACAACATCTCTATTCTGACATCTCAGTGGTCACAGGTCTCTCAGATTTCCCTCCATAGGTCTCTACTCTGGACACATCTATATTGGGTATTTCTATAGGAATTCTGGAACATTCTTTACAAATGGGAGGAGTGCTTCCACCAAGGCCTCAGAAATAGTGGGCAAAAGATAAAGAGCCTATTTAAGGCACAGAGGCCAGCTACATTCATTAGTGTCTCGGCTTGGCCAGCAAACTCCTTTGGGCCAAGCCTGGGAGAAGCGTTTTGTGAATTCACGGTGCTGCGGCCTCAAAATACTCTAGTCAAGGAGTAGACAGAGTGCTTCCCAGAAGAAACAAGCGGGCCTGAGATCTCCGGGCTTGGAGGTGGGCACTCACCTCTTCAACAGCAGATCCAGCGCATGCTGTGTGGTGGTGAACTGTCGGTATGCGTTCAGGAAGGCAGGGACAAAGAAGGGGTCTCCACCCTGCAGAGATGACACCAGTCGATTCATCAGATTTCCCACCATGTCTGCACTGATATGTTTCTCTGTACAGGGCTCCGTCACGACCATTGGGGCATACTCACGCTCACCCTGAGGAGACATCATGATGGCTGTTTCAAACGAGCACAAGTTTCATTCTGCAACATTCTCATTGGTTATTATCATTACAAGTCTCCTTCAATAATAACACCTCGAGCAAAACTAGAAAAACTGTGAGAGTTCAGAGAGGTTACCTCGTCTTCGTAGTCCTGGGCCTGGTTGTCCTGGGTCAAGTCTGCTTCCTTCTGGGCAAATGGCCAGAGACATTGCAGGCAGGAAAGAATCATGAATTTCAAGGTTCCTACCTGACCTTCATTTTTATCTTTCTTCAGGCCTGAGCCTTCAGTAGTCCAAGCAAAACAAGAGAACATCCTGCTCTCTCTAAGCTCTTGGACAAGTGAGCCTGCTGGGCTGTGTGTAAGCAGTTGGCTACCTGGTCATCAGGATTTTGCATTGTTGGGTCATAGAGAAGGAAATGAGGTCATTTCCTGGGGGTCCCTTTACTGTCCCCTCTTCACATAGGACTTTCCCTAAATGTTTCTATGTCCCTTCCCATTTTGTAGGTACACACTTAGACACAGTTACATAGGTGTGTCCCATTCCACTGCTCCAAGGAATGTCTGGGTACAGACAATACCTCAGCTTTGCAATCTGAGTCCTTACACTTGAATGGCATCTCTCTATCCCTACACCTAAACTTAGCCCTGCACACCCAGGCCCACCTTAAACCCTAGCCATGTTGCCTTCTTCCATGCTACCCTGTGTGTGACCTGTGTGAAGTGCAAGTACACATACACACTTGTACCAGCCCTCAGCCCCATAATGTCAGTGTTCTTGCATGGGAATTGTCTTTCTCAGATCATTTTAGAGCTCAATCCCAAAGGTTTGTGGCCCTCTGTAAACTGCTGTCTCAGCCACATCCACCAACTTACAAGATGGAAGCTGGCCCCCAACTCTGTTTCAGAATGGATTTGTCCTCCATTGTTTCTGCTTCAATTTTCTGCTTAAGTCCTTCTCCTGACATTCTACAGTGATGGTCTATGATCTGTAGCTTGCAAGAACCCTTTTCAAGAGTTGACAATATTGTTAAAAGGTGGTCAATACTCCCAAAAATCCTTCCTAGTAAGACACATAGACTTGGATGCTTTTTTTTTCTACAATGTTCCCAAAGTTCCCAATGAAATCTGCCAGTTTGAATCAGTGGCTGAGCATTTTACTGACATGAACCAGAGCTAGGATATGATCCTCAGAGATGTAAAATAAACATCATACATAACTGAAAATGTCCAAGAATTGTCATTATAGGGGTCAAAGAGATGGCTGGAGAGTTGGCAGCACTGGCTGCTCTTCCAGAAGTCCTGGGTTCGATTCCCAGCATGCACCTGGCAGCTGACAAGTGTCTGTAACTCCAATAGATCCAAATGTAAAATCTGAACCATAAACCTTCTAGAAAAGTTTCTTGTGATGGTGCATACTTTGAATCCAAGACCCTGAGAGTCAAGATCAGATATCTCTCTGAGTTTGTGGTCAGTTTAGTCTCCATATAGAGTTCTGGGACAGCCAGGTCTCCAAAGAAATACCCTGCCTAGAGAAAGCAGTGAGGTAAGCCTTTGTGGTGTGGTAATAAATGTACTTCTCAGTCTAATGGGAAACATCAAAATCATGAAGGAAAATACACATAATAATGTTATAAAGACAGACTTGCTAAGATGTCCATTTGTACAAGAAGAGTAGCTTGAATAGCATGGGAGTCTGTGAGTTCATATGAGCTTTAGTCAATAGGTTTATTGAGCCTTATTCTTTTGGTGTTCTCCATCCTGTATGGCTCTAAAACTCTTTCTTCTCCTCTTCTGCAGGGTTCTCAGATCTCTGAAGGGAAATATTTGATGGAGACATGTCATTTAGAACTGTGTGTTCCCATGAAACTCAAGAAGGATGACTAAAATGCAAATGCTTCATTCCTTCTTTAAAAGGGGAACAAGAATTCCCTTTGGAGGGAATAGGGAGACAAAGTTTAGAACAGAGGCAGAAGGAACACCCATTCAGAGCCTGCCCCACATGTGGCCCATACATATACAGCCACCCAATTAGATAAGACGGATGAAGCAAAGAAGTGCAGGCCGACAGGAAGCGGATGTAGATCTCTCCTCAGAGACACAGCCAGAATACAGCAAATACATAGGCAAATGCCAGCAGCAAACCACTGAACTGAGAACGGGACCCCCCCGTTGAAGGAATCTTAGAAAGGACCAAAAGAGCTTGAAGGGGCTTGAGACCCCATATGAATAACAATGCCAACCAACCAGAGCTTCCAGGGACTAAGCCACTACCCAAAGACTATACATGGACTGACCCTGGGTTCCAACCCCATAGGTAACAATGAATAGTCTAGTAAGAGCACCAGTGGAAGGGGAAGCCCTTGGTCCTGCCAAGACTGAAGCCCCAGTGAACGTAATTGTTGGTGGGAGGGCGGCAATGGGGGGAGGGTGGGGTGGGGAACACCCATATAGAAGGGGAGGAGGAGAGGTTAGGGGGATGTTGGACCGGAAACCAGGAAGGGGAATAACAATTGAAATGTAAATAAGAAATACTCAAGTTAATAAAGATGGGGAAAAAAAAGAACTGTGTGTTCCAAGGTCTTCACACTAAATTAATATCTGGCTGTGGTGTCTTCATTCATTCTCATCTGATATAGAAGAAAGTCTTTCTGGTGGTGGCTGAAAAAGGAACCGATCTGTGAGTGTAGCAGAATATCACTAGCGATCAATCTATTGTCTCTCTCTCTCTCTCTCTCTCTCTCTCTCTCTCTCTCTCTCTCTCTCTCTTTCTCTCTCTTTCTCTCTCTGTCTCAGAAGTAATTGATTTCCCCCTAGATCTCTGGGCTATCTAGTCTCTGGTTCTTGGTTACCCAAGCAGTGTCAGGTGTGGGTTCTGTCTACATTGTACACAAACACACGCACAGACACACACACACACACACACACACACACACACACACATACATACACACACACACAAGGTTTTGTTACATTAGATAATTGGTTATTCCAATAAGCTTTTGCCACCATTGCCTAGTATATTTTGCTGGCAGAACAGTGTGTAGATCAAAGGGTTTGTGACTGGGAAAACAACATAATTTTTAAATAGCAAAACGTTGAAAGAATGTTTCAGCAGATACAAAAAATGGAAAATAAGCAGGAAGACACTAATTTCTGTCCTACAAGCATGAAGTTTGTGTAAGCCTGTATTTACAGGCAACACAAATAGTATAATGGGAGAACAATCATCACTGATAACAACACCTGATTGCAAAATCACAACTCTCATATATGCTAGTGAGTATAAAATGGTATGAATGCTTGGAAAATCAATTGAGTCATTTCCTTATGTTTACAAAATATAAGAAAACTGGTTGTTTGGAAGCAACGCATACATGTGCCTTCCTTAATTACAAAGAAAACAGATTTCTTTATTTTATTATATGTACATTGAATTTTGCCTAAATATGTAGGGAACTATGTGCGAACCTAGTGCTCATGCACGTCAGGAGGAGCTGACAGTGTCCTGGGGTATCCACCACAGAAGACTTTCAGACATGGCTTTAAGCCAATAGAAATACTTCATTAGCCGGAAGACCACTACACTGTATATTCCGGCTCCCAGTGTAGCACCGATCCTCTTCCAGGGTGATTATTTTTTGGATGGAAGACAATTTTGTAATTATATTTATGTACAGAAAACTTAGCCATGAACATTTAACCTAGTTTAATGGCAAATTCTTTAGCCCTTGCCTTTTCTATCTCGATAATGGAGACAAAGATTTAGGACCCAGGATGTTGCCTCCCCAGTGGCCGCTGATCTTTATCTTTGTGTTTTTGTAATTGGTCCTAATAGCTTCCACCAGCTTAGCCAGAGCTCTCTTGTCTTCTGAGTTAACCTGTGTGAGGGCAACAGTGGTGCATGCCTTCCTGTGGACCAGGCGCCCCAGCCTGGCCTTTATCTTGATAATGCATTAGGGGGACCCTCCACACAGGGCATGCAGAAAAACCACCAGCTCAATGGGGTCTACATCACGGGCAATCACCACCAACTGAGCCTTCTTGTGCTCTATGAAGGTGGTGACTGTATTGACCCCTGCTCGGAGGACAGGTGGTGTCTTAGTTGGGACGTCCCCTTTGCCAGCAGCTTTCTTCTCAGCACGGGCAGTAGCCTTTGCTCCTTCTCCTGCTTTGTCTCTGGCCTGTACTTGTGGGCGAGCTTAAGCAGCTGAGTCGTTGTTTCCCTGTCCAGGACCTGGGAAACTGGTTAATGGCAGGAGGTACCTTGAGCTGCTAATAGAGGATGCCTCTTTGCTGCTGTACGCTGAGGTAGCAGGGCCATTTGACAAAGCATGTGAGATCCCTTTTGGGCAGAATATTCTAACCGAGCCAAAGTTCTTGGCCCTTTTCAGAAATAAAGGATTGGCCTCCTGTTTCTTCATGCTGGTAGGGGGTGGGGCACACATAGGCCCCTTGGCCTTCTTTCCTTTGGGCATCTAGATCAGCTGTTGGAGAGAGGCAGGATGATCTTTTACGTGGGGGGAAAACATGCTCTGGGGTGACATACTTCAGTTAACAAGAACAATTAACCAGAAGCAGACCTACAGAACCTAAAAGGCAAGGTTAGTACATTTAGAGACTTTCTCAAAACTATGGACCTTGATGGGTTAGTACTTTGCTTTTCTTTGTGGCAGATGGCACTGTCTTTGTGCTGAGTTTTAGGCTCTGAGCGGTATTTCCACCATGGAGTCAGTTGTGCCAAGGTCTGGGGGACTACTAAGGTCTGGGGCCCTGTTAAAATGGTTCCTCTGGAACAACACTTAAGGATGATTTAAGATACCTTGCTGGAGCTGTGAACAGAACCCTGTCCTGTGAAAGAGTTATCTGCTGAGCCATCCTTCCAGCCCCTAGATTTCTTGATAACCAAGATTAATCTTGTGTTTGTAGGTACAACTGTATTAGGTAGTTGATCTCGAATGGCAATTACAGCTCACTCACGGTATAGAAGCATAAAGCTCTACATCCAGAACAATCACGGAAGACAAACTGGAACACAGGAATGAGGGGTCCCCCGGGGGACCAGACCTTCAGCTCACAGCACTTAGAAGCCACAGCTGCATTTTAAGCACAAGTAACTGATGATGAACTCCAGATTTTAAGGCATTTTATGGGGTGATGGATACTATTGGTTGTTAAATTGACTACATCTGGAATTTTCTAAAACACAAAGCAGTTGGGTAGATCTGAGAGGGCTTTTTTCCTTAACTAAATCATGTGAAGTGGCAAGACCCACTTTTAACCTGACATTTTGAGATGGGAATATCCACCTTAGTTTGGGCCACACCTTCTGGCAGCCTATATAAAGGATTTGGAAAGAAGAGGCCTTCTACCTCCTGGCCTACTTGCCCTCACCCTGATTGGCAAGTCTATTTCTTCACTGGCTTTCGAGCCTATGTCTTTGGGGTTCCAGACTGTCCTGAAGACAAGCTGAGACATATAACCTCATGAACTGAATAACTATGGGGTCTTATGGGATCCTTGAACTCTGTTGGAATATAGCCATTGTTGGACAGGCACATGGTCTGAAAACCACTCTAATAATTCATATACATATATATATTATGTATATAAAATATATTTTTATATGTGTGTGTAGATAGATATATAGAGATCAAAGAGAGAGAGAGAGAGAGAGAGAGAGAGAGAGAGAGAGAGAGAGAGAGAGAGAGAGAGAGAGATCAGGCTGAACTGAGTCATTTTTATCTCTTTAGGGATCATTCTCTCTGATGGCTGAAAAGCCTGCAGGGGTTTCCTAAACACAAACACACAGAAACACACACACACACACACACACAGAGAGAGAGAGAGAGAGAGAGAGAGAGAGAGAGAGAGAGAGAGAGAGAGAGAGAGTTATTCTATCAGTCCTGTTCCTCTGGAGAACCCTGACTAGTGTAATATATGTGGATATTTGGCCTGTGGATATTTCTGTGCATATGTATCTGTTCACCATGTGCATGCCTGATGCTTGCAGAAACCAGGAAAGGGTGCCAGAGCCCCTAAAATACAGTTGCAGACACTTCTGAGCAGCCATGTAAGGACTGGGATTCAAACCTGAGTCCTCTGAAAAGTCAGCCATGCTCTTAACACTAAGCCATCTTTACAGCACCAATTCCCAATTTTTAAAAAGTATTTTTGACTTGCCTTTGAAGATTTCATAAATGCATGAAACGGTTCTGAACGTATCCTCCCCAATTTATGCCCTGGCTCTAACCCCTCCCAGGCCTCTCATGGTGTTCAAAGCTCCACACTGGGCTGGAAGGATGAAGTGGAGCCTGGAACAGGTGGGGGTCTACAGGATCCCCGTCTAGCTGGCAGGTGAGTATAGAGGTCAGGGAGACACATGTCTACATATTGGATAGGGGAGGTCTCCTCCAAGGAAGGGCTTCTCCAAGGCTTTTAGCATTACAGCTGGTTTATATGATACTCAAGAAAATAGCTCTCTTAGACAATCTTCAGTAGAACAACTGGTGCACATACACTGTATTCAGGGTGACCAAGGGCTGTATATCAACCTTGGAGAGTTGGAAGGAGTTTTCAGGGTGAATGTAGAAGCACTGGCCAGAGCTTAATGTACTGTGAATGCCTCGTGTGCATGGAGAGGCATCCCAAGAATCCTAGGTACTTTTCAGATGAGTTCTTATCCAGAAAAAGGAAGTCGAACTCATAGCTTTGCCAAAAGAAGGCTACCCAACCATTCTCAGGTAGGGGGTGTGAGGGTTGGGCTCCCCACACAGGTCCAGAGAAAGGAGCCCTGCTGAAAAGGCGAGCCCTCCATTTTGTGCTGAGCTCAGGGGAGCTATTGGGACATGGTGGACTTCAACCTTAAGTATCAGGGTTTCCCAACATCCTCCATGTTATGGTAAATATTTAAAAATTCCTGAACCTTCTATCCCACAGTTACGGCCAGAACCCCTAGGACCGCATGGCACTGTGGGGTACTTTTATCTCAGTGGCCCCACGCTGTCCCCAAGCACTCTCAGACTAAACGGTCCAAGAGCCGTTCCAGCATGGTTTGTCATGCTGGTCCCTAGTTAGTTCTGGCACCGAAGGGTCATATGGAACTAACCATAATTTATCTCTGGTTAGTATCTCTCCCAGCAGCTCTCTACCAGCCTTGAACTCTCTGGTTTCAGCTACCCAGTAAAATCAGAGCTCTAGAAATCCAACATGGGGCTAGCCGATTGCTGCTCCCTGCCAAGGACTCTGCCCACACTCCCAAATACATGGGGAAATCAGGACTCAATAAGCTGTGATTTATCAATCAGATTTATATGCTAAGTTCTTAATCTAATACATCTACACAATAAACTCACAACCAATTGATAAGGATATAAACCGCCCACCTAGATAAGATAAATTTACCTATAGAAATCCATCTCTTAGCATTTTCAGCTAATG